>NC_056751.1:576492834-576502834 GCF_019279795.1 Protopterus annectens | reverse complement strand
GGAAATAGATCCAGTACTTATTATCAATGCCCACCCCCCCCAGGCATGTCTAAAGGTCAGTTCTCTGTGCTTTCTCCTATTAATCTGGTGAACTTGGGCATCCTGAGGCAATGTAGCAACTGCCTCATGTACACTGACAACCCTCTACCCTCTTACCTTCCAACACTCTGACTTGCGAGAGATGCATTTATATATCCAAATCGGAAGCCACGCACTCTCCAACCAAGACCAGAATAGCTGGTCAAGAGGAGAAGGTCAACACTTGCACCACACCACATGGAGTACATAGCCTTCCACAACACACCAGCACTGCCTTCACATAAAAACACAAATTTGTAGAGGCTCTCAATAAAAATCTACCGAAGCAGCAGAGACCTCAAAGGCAGAAACACACTCGACCACCACAATACAACACTAATCACAAGACGCATAGCTCTCCTAAACAGTGTGCCACTCAACCAAAGCCCCTAAGGCAAAACAGCATGCCCAACACACTCGTTATAGGTGACTTGACAGTGAGGCACACTGATGTCCCACTCATTAGGCTGAATAAGGAGAAAGTAAGAGTCAGCTGCCTGTCAGGTGCCAGGATCCGTCACATAACACACGCACTCAGGTCCCTCAACAACAGGTACAAATATGACTCTGTCATTGTACATGTGGGTATGAATGATCTGAGACGTACCTCCCTGGACTACATGAAGAGAGACATGGAGGAGCCCTTGGATTATGTAGCCCAGGCGGGTATGACCCTAGCCTAAGCAGCATCCTACCATCACCCAGAATAATACCACAGTACAAGCAGAAAATTATTGATTTCAACAATTGTTTAAGTTTCTGGTGACATTCTAAGGGGATCCAGTATCTGTCTGCCTGGGATGACATGACTGTTCTCGATGCTTTGCCAGAGATGGCCTGCATCTGTCACCACTGGGCTTCCGGATACTGGCCAAGGCTCTTGCTACCCCTATAGTGCCATTTTTAGGCAGTGTTCCAAAGACCGAATTACCACCGTAACAGCTACAAACGCAATCTGAAGGTCATGCTGCTTAATGTTATAAGTCTAAATCTCAAAATGCACTCGCTCGAAGCACTCCTTAAAATGGAGAACATCGACATTTGTGCTGTAACAGACACCTGGTTCAAGGCAGCAGAAAGCACCTCTGCCCTACCAGGCTATAACTCATTCCACACCTTTCGGCCCCAGAACTTGGACCGAAGCTCCAAAGGAGGTGATGTTTCCATATTTATAAAGGATGCGCACACCTCCAGACTGGTAGCCCAACATAACACATCAGAGATACTTCAGGTGCAGCTTACTTTGGGTAAGACAGCGATTCGGGTCATAGTCTGCTATAGGTCCCCAACCATGTTCCAAGACTCGCACTCCACGTTCCTAAGCAGCCTGGAGAATATTAGGGTCCAACCTATCACTCTCTTACTAGGCAACTTCAACTACCCCTCCATTAACTGGGAAAACTACTCATGTACCAAGACACGTGCCCAATGTTTCCTGAAGTTAATTAATTACAATGCCCTGGACCAGCTCGTTCTTACTCCCACTAGAGGTAGCAATATCCTTGACCTTGTCATTACTAACATGGGTGACTGTTGCTCTACACCAACAGTCAGCTCCTCCCTGGTTAGATCCAACCACAAACTAATCACCTTGGAAATCCACATCCCTCCCACCCCCCACCCCCCGCAAAGGTAACCATGAAAAACTTCTCCAAAGCTAACTTGGGGCTCCTAAAAACAGAGGTGGCTAACTTCACGGCACCCATGCAAATGGAGAATAATTGTATGACCGCTGAATCATACACTAATGCAATGTACGAACACGTACAAAAATGCATGGATCTCGCCATACCCAATAGAACCAAGACACTCTTCCCCCCCCAAAAAAAAAGGAAGCCAATCTGGTGGTCTCCTGCCATAAACAAACTGTACAACAGAGGGAGGAAACTGATGCAGAATAAGGTAAAGTCTAAAGAGTGGAAAAACTCCCTTATCAGCTGCAACAAAAAGTTGAAATTCCTTATCAAATGCTGTAAAGCTAGCTATGAAAACAGAATTGCAGCAGATAATAAAGACAAACATAAGGCCTTCTATAGTTATGTATATAATCTCCACGGCAATACCCAGACTTGCTCTGAGCTACTGCACAATGGTACCTCCTATACCGAGCCAACAGATATTGCCAGTATATTGGCAGACAGATTCAGTGCCAACTTTACCCCCCAAAGGACCAATCACAATACCAGTAGATTTCCTGGTACCCAGTATTACTGATGCACAGGTTAAAATGCACTGTCCAAGGCCAAGAATACAGCTTCTATGGTATATAAGTGTGTACTAGGCTAACAGCGCTGGAGCCTATATAAGTCTAGCCCAAGAAGATTCCCTGGCATCATGCAGCTCAAAGTTAGGTCCCAGTGCCCCTGTCAAGCAAGGCCACTGAAGAGATCCCCAGGATGAACTTCCTTATTGCCCATCCACTTGTCAAGATTTCTCTTAAAGAGGGCCATTGAAGTGCTCTGCTTGACATGAATGGGAAGTTTGTTCCAGAGTACGGGAAGTCTCTGGGTTAGGAATCTGTCCCTCCAGCATGTTCTGTTTATTGTGGTAATGATGTTAGGTCCCTGGAGCGTGTGGCATGGAGGGATTGGGATTTCTTTAGGTGTAGCATATCTAGCAGCTCTGGGTCAGATTTGGCCTTGTAGGTCAAGCACAGATCGCCTCTACGTAGGCAATAAGAGACAGAGTATAGTTGGAGTTTTTTGAGTCTGTCTGTATAGGGCATGTGTCTAAGGCCTAAGATCCTCTTAGTGAGGTATTTGTGTGGTCTTTCCACTTGTTGTAGGTGTCTAGTGAGGTACATACCAAATGAGGCATTGTATTCTATAATAGGTCTAATAAGGGACAAGTAGAGAGGGATTAGGACCTCTTTCTTCTTGGATAAGAAGCCTTTTTTAATGAGATGTGCCACATAGAAGGCCTTTCTGACTACAGTGGCAATGTGGTTAACAAAGGAGAGGTTGCGGTCAACCCGTATCCCCAGGTCTCTTATCACACCTTTGGTGTTTAGTGGACTACTGCCTATGTGGTAGTTCATGGGCACTGAATTTTTCCCAAAGTGAATGACAATGCACTTTTTGGCATTGAGCTTAAGGCCATTATTCTGGCACCACTCATTGGTGTCAGTGAGGCCTTTTTGTAGAATGTCTACATCAGTTGGAGAATCGATAATGGCTTCCAGTTTGCAATCATCTGTGAACTTGGTTAGCCAGAGTCCCTTTGTGTTAGCCTGAACTTCAGAGAAGTAGATGGCAAACAGGAGAGGACCTAGGACCAATCCCTGCAGGACACCACTTGTAACTGGTCGGTAGTCAGATTTGGAGTCCACTACTTTCACAGTGTGGGTTCTATCAGTGAGGCATTTGGCAACCCATCTTATTACATAGGGGTTTATGCCTAGTTTAGTGAGTCTATAATTCCTGAGTGAGGGATGGTGTTCAAAGGCCTTGGCAAGATCTAGGTAGACTGTGTGAACTACCTTGCCCTCATCCACAGCTCTGGTGACAGACTTAAAGAAGTCTATCAGGTTGAGAAGGCCCAAACTGCGTGAGGTCCAGAGTTTGGATAGTCCCTATGTCCCATTATTCTATTTTACTTTGTTTTGTATATGGTCGATTTATCTGTTCGTTTGCCTGTCTTTACATGTGATTTGTGTGGTTTTGATGTTTTTGACATTGATATGTTGTATTTTATATTTCATGCAGTGCATACATATATTTTAAATATTTTGAGACAGTTATTTAAAAAGAAAAATTAGATGAACATGTCAACTAAGATAGACCTAAAGAGTTTTACTCTAGCTAGTCTTTAGCGGAATTAATGAGATGAATTAATAATTGTTTAATGAATGATTGTTTCAGGTGCTCTTAATTAAATAGAATGTATATATAGGTAACATTTTTATTGTTTAGTGAGATCTGAAGAAGAGTGTTTTGGTAGCACGCGAAAGCGCTTATCTTTCTTTTCATGAAATAAATATTTGCTGCATGTTTTACATCGCGGTGGTCCTATCCTGTTTGTTTTACAGAGTCCCTATGTCCTTATTTATAAGGTCCATGATGATGCACTCCATAGCCTTACATATCAGACTCATCAGGCTAATGGGGCAGTAGTTCCCAAGGTCTGTAATCACTCCCCCTTTGTTGAGTGGGATAACCATAGCAGTGCACCATTCAGTAGGAACAAAGCCTGACATGAGGATGTGATTGAACAGGGTACTCAGGTGTGGTGCCAGTTCACTTTGTAATTCATGTAATACACAGCCAGGGATATTATCATGTCCCATGGAAGCTGTATTCTTGGCTTTTGACAGCGCGGTTTTTATGTGTGCAGCCGTGATAATAGGGATTTGGCATTCCTCATGTATTGTGATAGGCCCTTTAGGGGGTGAAAGGGGGGTAATGTTTGCACTGAACCTGTCGTCCAGTATGTTGGCAATATCAGTTGGTTCTGTATATGTATTGCCATTGTGTTGTAACCCAGAGCAGATCTGAGTATTGCCATGTAGATTCTTGACATAATTATAGAGGTATGGGACCTGACAATATCTCTGGCTGTGTTCTACATGAACTACAGAGTGAACTGGCACCTCACCTGTGTCCCCTGTTCAATCACAGCCTCACCTCATTCTTTGTCTCTACTGAATGGTGCACTGCTACAGTTATCCCTCTCCACAAAGGAGGAGCCACTACAGACCCTGGGAACTACCACCCCATTAGTCTGACGAGCCTGATATGCAAAGCTATGGAACGCATCATCATGGACCTAATAAAGGATATAGGGAATCTCCAAACTCTGGATCCCACACAGTTTGGTTTTGAGAAGGGTAGATCATGCCTGCTTAACTTGGTCGACTTCTTTGAGTCTGTCACCAGAGCCGTGGATGAAGGCAAGGTAGTTCATACAACCTACCTTGATCTGGCCAAGGGTTTTGATACCATTCCCCACTCAGGAATCATAGAAAAAGTCAATAAGCTAGGCATCAAACCCTATATCACTAGATAGATTGCAAACTGGATCACAGATAGAACCCACAGTGTCAAAGTAGCTCACTCCAAGTCTGACTGCCGACTAGTCACAAGTGGAGTCCCACAGGGTTCGGTCCTGGGTCCTCTCCTGTTTGGTATCTACTTCTCTGAAGTTTAGGCCAACACAAAGGGACTCTGGCTGACAACATTCACAGACAATTGCAAGTTGGTAGCTGTTATTAACTCCCCAAGTGATGTTGACATTTTACAGAATGACCTCACTGACCCCAACGACTGGTGTCAGAATCATGGCCTTAATCTCAATGCCAAAAAATGTGTCATCATCCCCTTTGGGAAAAACCTGGTTCCCTTGAATTACCACATTGATGGTAGTCCAGTGAACACAGAAGGCATTATAAGAGATCTGGGAACACAGGTTGACAGCAACCTCTCTTTTGACCACCACATTGCCACTGCAGTCAGAAAGTCCTTCTATGTGGCACATCTCATTACTAAGGGTTTTGCATCCAGGAAGAAAGAGGGCATTGTCTCCCTCTACTCTTCCCTCATTAGGCCAACCATCGAGTACAATGCCCAATATGGCATGTACCTCACTAGACACCTGCAACAACTGGAGAGGCTGCAAAAGTACCTCACAAAGAGGATTCTAGGGCCTTAAACACTTGTCCTATATGGACAGACTCAAAAAAACTCCAACTATTCTCTGTCTCATATCGCCTACTTAGAGGCGATCTCAGCTTGACTTACAAAGCCATGTCTGACCCAGCTCTGTTAGAAATGCTACCTCTAAAGAAATCCCAATCCCTTTGCAACACATGCTCCAGAGACCTCAACCTCATTGTCACAATTAACAGAACATGCTGGAGGGACAGGTTCATAACCCAGAGACTGCACATGCTATGGAATAGACTTCCCATACATGTCAAGAAGAGTACCTCACTGATCCTCTAAAAGAGAAATCTTGATGAGTGGATGGGAAAAAAGAAGTTATGTACTCACCATAATGTTCCATCTGAGTAGTTCTACTTCATTTGTCTTCAACCTGTGGGTCCTTGAATCCATGTCGGATCTGACACAGCTGCATTTTCCAGCTACAGCTCCGAGCTCCATGCTCCTCCCTTTACCCATAATGCCCCTGTCTCCCTTCTCCCTTCAGATTGAGTTTACTGCCTAACAGGTACAGATACCCGACCTAATACCACCTTATCCTCCAACATAAACATCACAAATAAACTTTAGCCCTAACAGAACCAAAGATCCCAGCAATAAGTGTTCAGAACAAAGAACGTGTCATATCCCAAAGGATATGCTTAGGGGGAATGGCTGAAGACAAATTAAGTAGAACTATTCAGATGGAATATTATGGTGAGTACATAACTTATTTAGCTAAAGTAGTTTACTTCATTTGCTCTTCAACCTGTGGGACAGAGTCCCCAGCTACTGAACTCTTGGGAGGCCCTCATGGAAGGATATTCCAGAGCACCACAGAACCAAAGAATGCTCTTCTCCTAGAGACTAAATCCAGTTTATAATGAGAAATAAAAGTATGAGATGAGGCCCAAGTAGCAGCTGAAGAAATCTCATCCAAAGAGACCCTAGACCAAAAAGCTGCTGACGTAGCCATAGATCAGGTTGAATGAGCCTTCACTCTTCCTGGAAGAGACAAACCTCTATCTGAATAAACACCGTCAATGCATTGTGAAATCCAACAAGCAATAGTCACTTTTGAGACATGCTTACCTAAGAAGGGCTTGGCATAGGACACAAAAAGCTGATCAGACTTATGGAAAGGTTTAGTCTTCTGCAGATAAAACCTCAACTGCCTGTGAATGTCCAGTAAATGTAATTTGTATTCCTCTTTGTTCTAGTAGTTCAGAAAAAATACTGGTAAGTTAATAATCTGATTAATATTGGCCACCAAGGCTACCTTGGGAAGGACGGGTTAGTGCATAGTGACACTCTATTCCTGTGAAAGATCACGTAAGGGACTTTGACAGAAAGAGCTTGAAGCTCCAACACCCTTCTAGCAGAAGTGATGGCAACCAAGAAGGCAGTTTTCCAGGTCAAAACTGTAGATCCACAGATGCCGCAGGCTCAAAGGGAGGAGAAACTAATGCCTGCAACAGTAAGGTGAGGTTCCACGGTGGAATCAGGTCCTTAACTGGGGGTCTGAGAAGAAAGGCACCTTTGAGAAAAGTTTTACAAAGTTTAGAAGAAGCCAACGAAGGCATATCTATCCTAACATGAAAATTAGAAATGGCGGCTAGTTGAACTTTCACCACTGAGGAACTAGCACCTTGATGAAAAATACTAGCTAGGAAGTCTAAAACCACTGAAGGTGGTGCAGTGAAAGGGTCCAAAGACCTCTGAATGGCCCAAATAGAAAAACGTTTCCATTTACTATGGTAAACCTTACTGGTGGACGATTTATGAGCCGCCACCAGAATGGATTTGACGGGAGATGACAGACCGGGAGTCCTAAGAATAACGGGAACCAGAGCAGCCAAGTCGTAAGCCTCAGACTGTCCAGATCTGGATGAGGAGTCCCCGAGGGATGTGAAAGCAAATCTGGGACCAGATCCAAGGTCCAAGGTGGAACAACTAAGTGAGACCTGAGTAAGGGAAACTAAACCTAATGAGGCCAGAATGGGGCAATGAGGATAACAGTGCTCCCCAGCCTTCAGGCTTTCTGCAGAAACCTTCAACATGAGGGGGAAGAGGAGGATATGCATAAAGAAGCCCGGGAGGCCAAGCATGGATCAGAGCATTTCTGGGGGCTTCCCCCAGCAGGGGGTTCAGAGCTAAAAACTCGCCGCATTTCGCATTGGAAGGAGATGCAAAGAGATTGCAGCAATGATGACCCCACTCTAGGAAGATCTGTTCCACTACTGAAGGTTTCAGAGACCACTCGTAAGGCATCAGGATAGAGCTGCTGAGCCTGTCCGCTAAGATGATGTACCATCCCGAGATGTGCGTTGCCACCAGAAAACGGCCGGTGGAGATTGCCCATTCCCACACTCTCATGGCCTCTCGACATAAGGGATAAGATCTGGTCCCCCCCTGTTTGTTGCTATACCAGACCATTGACATGTTGTCCGTCTGAATTCCAATTGTTCGCAGAGGAAGATGAGCATGGAGGCCCTGAGACGGAAGAAGAACCTCTCTCATCTCCAAAACACTGATGTGCAGATGAGCCTTGGAAGGGGGACACCCGCCTTGGACTGTCCTTCCTGAGCAATGCCCCCCCACCCAAGAAGGGAAGCGTCCATGGTCTGGGGTAAAGGAAGTTGAAAAGGACGTCACTTGAGGAGATCCGGGGACTGAATCCACCACCAAAGGGAGTCCCTGCATGCTTTTGAAATTCTCACTGGAAAGGACAAGGGAAGGTCCAAGAGTGACCACTGAACTGCTAGAGTCCACTGCAGTACCCTCATATGAAGGCATGCCATGGGAAGAAGGTTTATTGTGGCTGCCATTGAACATAAAGCTCTTAACACTGCTTTGGCTGTTGGTAAATTGGACTGAAGAATGTGTATGATGTGTAGCCTCAAGCTGCGTATCCTGTCAAAGGTGAGGAACATTCGCGATAGTATTGTGTCCAGCCGTGCCCCAATGAAGTCTAGGACCTGGACCTGTTGAAGGGTTGACTTCTTCACCATGATCGCATGCTCAACTGGTTGGCTAACTGAAGAAAGGAGTCCTGGGCATGGCATAGTAGATGGTCTGATGGGGCGGTAAAGAGCCAATCAGGTGAGCTGCTACCACTGCTATTACCTTGGTAAACACCCAGGGGGCTGTGGTGAGACCAAAGGGAAGGGCTCAAAATTGGTAATGATTGGCTTCCAGCCAGAGGCGAAGCAACCTCCTTGAGTGCCTGTGTATCTTGATGTGATAGTACGCATCCTGGAGGTCGATCGAGCACATCCAGTCTCTGTCTAGTAGATAAGGCAGAATAGATAGAATCGTGACAATCCAGAATTTTGTCTTGGTTACTGAAAGGTTCATTCGGGAAAGATCCAATATTGGTCTGAGGTCCCCCGTCTTTTTTGGCACTAAAAGAAACCTGGAATAAACCCTGGATCCGGACTGGTCTGGGGGGACCAGCTGAATGACTCAATTTCTCAGTAGTGAGTCTATTTGTACTACTGCTTCCTCTTGCTGCATGTTTGGAACAGCCAGGAGGGTTTTGTTGCAAGGAGGTAGATCCTTGAAGGGGACGAAATATCCTCTGGATATGACTCGTAGCACCCACTGATCTGTAGTGATGGACTCCCATGCTAATGGGTGAAGCAACAAACGACCCCCCGACTGACTCCAGAGATGGATAGCCAGGCAACCCCTCAGGGGTGTTGCCCGAGTTTATCAGAGAAAGGTTCTCTGGACCCGAAATTCCTGGGACCCCCTCTGCTTCTAGGGCGGCATCTGTTGTATCCCCCTCTGCCTCTCAGGGAAGGCGAGTCCTGATCATCCCGTGAAAATGCCTGAGTTGCAGAACCACATCTTCCTCTGGCCTCACTGGTTTCTAGAAAAGGACCTCTGAGGCAGTGAGAAGTGGACCCCGACAGCAGACAGTGTCTTCCCATCCTTCTTCCTCTGGAATAAGGTCCCTCTGACTGTCTTCCCAAAAAGGAAAGAACCATTGAAAGGGGAGTTGGTAAAAAAATGCTTTGAAGGGCTCTGAGAACTGATATAAGCAGAGCCACGCATGGCACCAGATGGCAACACCTGACTACGCCACCTGTGCGGCTCTCTCCATGGCATGGGAGCGCAAGTGCATGGACGTGTTGGCTACAGATTTGAGGGTGGCCATTCATGCATTGAACGTCTTCCTGTCCTCTGCCAACATGGACCATGGGGTCAACTCTGACTTCCTTGACCAGATCTCGTTTGAGTCGAATAATGTGCGCCATGTAGTTCAGTGCCCTCATGCAGAA
>NC_056751.1:576460334-576487834 GCF_019279795.1 Protopterus annectens | reverse complement strand
TAGATAAACTCACTAAACTAGGTATAAATCCTTATGCCACAAGATGGGTTGCTAAATGGCTCAATGACAGAACCCACATTGTAAAAGTTGCAGACTCCAAATCTGACTTCAAACCAGTGACAAGTGGAATACCACAAGGTTCAGTCCTGGGACCTCTCCTGTTTGGTATATACTTCTCTGAAGTACAGACTTCAGAGAAGGCCTTTGGCTAACAAAGTTCACAGATGACTGCAAACTAGGAGCCATCGAGCCCCCAAATGATATGGACATCCTACAGAAGGGCCTCACTGAGACAGATGCCTGGTGACAGAGCCATGGCCTCAAGCTCAATGCCAGAAAGTCCATTGTCATTCCCTTTGGTAAAAACTCTGTACCCATGAACTACCACATAGGCGGCAGTTTACTAAATGCCGAATGTGCCATGAGACCTTGGGACCCAGGTGGACAGTAGTCTCTCCTTTGATAATCACATCGCCACAGTAGTCAGGAAATCTTTCTACATGGCACACCTCATCACAAAAGGGTTCTCATCCAGGAAAAAAAGAGGTCATTGTTCCCCTCTACTCAACTCTCATTAGACCCATTATAGAGTACAACACCCCTTTTGGAATGTACCTCACAAGACATATGCAGCAGCTGGAAAGGCCAAAGAAGTACCTCACAAAGAGGATTACTGGCCTCAAACAGATGCCCTACACTGACAGTCTCAAAAAACTCCAGCTTTATTTCGTAGCATATTGCCTACTCTGAGGTGATCTCTGCCTAACATATAAAGCTATGTCGAACCCAGACCCGTTGGACATGCTGCATGTAAAAAAATCCCAATCCATCCGAGCTACACGCTCTAGGGACCAAAACCTTGTCACCACAATAAACAGGACATGCTAGAGGAATAGATTCCTGTCCCAGAGAATTCCCATACTCTGGAACAAGCTACCCATCTATGTCAAGCAAAGTTCCTCATTAGCACTCTTCAAGAAAAATCTTGATGAGTGGATGGGCAAAAGGAAATACACGCCAGGATCACTTCTGTGGCTCTGCTCGACAGGGGCATAGGAAAATACCTTTCTTGGGTGGCGTAAGCCAGGGAACCTTGTTGGCTAGATTTACTTAGGCCCTTGGGCCAATAGCCTAGTACCTACCTATGAACATATGTGTATATATAAATATATATGCATATTTATATACATATACACTTGAATGAAAGTGCACTTTCATGAATATATGTGTGTGTGTGTGTGTGTGTGTGTGCAGATATATATATATATATATATATATATATATATATAATTTATGTATGAAACTGCTAAATAACCCACCTCTTAACAATATTAACAGTTTCTGCCCTATCTTGTTCCTTCCCTCACATCCATTTCTTAATTTCGAAGCACTAATCACACAATCTAGTATATAATTGACAAATCCAAAAATATACCTCTTCAAATGCTCAGTGTTCAAGATCTACTAATGCACAAGTATTGTTCATGCTATAATTGTTGCCTTAATTTCATATGAATGTAATCTAATTATCAAATGAATGTGTAACTGTTAATCTATATTACTTAATGTCTCTTCATGTATATTGCTGAAAGCCTGTTTAAAAATGTTTGTAATATGTTAGAGCTTTTCTCCCTAGCTTTCACTGAAAAGGTTTTTTTTAGTAAACTCATTGGTCAAACCTAGTAAACAAAAACAAAATAAAATAAAATGTATGTAGTGTTTTGGCCAGAACTGGTGGGTTCCTTGTTGGATTTGAAGGCTGGGAGATTCCTGTTACACCCAAGTACAAATATCTGATAGATCTGCTCAATAAACTGGGTAGTCTGGAGAGAAAATCCTTACTTAATATGGCATTAAGAATCCTCCACTTCACACTGTCAGGTATGGAGGATTCCTTAACCAGGCATGCTTACTAATGATGGATCCTGATGTAAAGGCCCTTCAGAATGCATCCACAGCATTGCAGCTACATTCCTTAAGAGTACTTGGCTACCTAATAAGAAAGTTTACATATGTGCAGTAACTCCATTTTCATGTCTTTCTCAGTTCCCTCTACCTTGGTCCTCATGTGTTCCAACAGGGTCTGGTGGTAAAAGAGTATGTTGGACTTGCAGTTTAAAGCCCTGAAAGCCAGGGTAACAGCAGTTTAAACTTTCTTTCCAAATCTCTTCTGAGTTCTGCTTTCTCTGTACTTTGGGGTGTGATTTCTGGAAGGAGCAGAGGCTGCTCCCTTGCTAGGATACAGGAACACTGCATCTGGATCAGCTGAAGGGTTTCTATCTAAGTAACTGTGAGTCTTTGCTCTAAAGAAACAGTCATGCTTCCTGTGAGAAGGTTGAAAAGCTTCACTGATGCATTCAGGAAAACATCTTCCAGGATTTCTAGCAATGAAGGGATCCCTGAAAGCCCAATATACCTGCTGGGATTCAGAGAAGTCCTTGGAAACCTACTGGTCTCTTTCATTTTGTGGACAGTATCCCTAAAGGAAAAGCCCTCTTGCAGAAGCAGAGGAAAAGGTATCCTTGGTGTCAAAGTTCAGGATCTCATCTGGTGGGAATCTGCCTTCACAGCTTAACTGCCTCATTGTCAGAGGACATAGTTTCTACCCAAGGGGAATTCACCCTTCTTTTCTTAGAAAGGATTCCTGACAATGAATGCATATCTGGCTTAGACCTCTTAGATTTATAGTAAGATATAAGGGTTTTGAACTGCTGAAGCAGGTTATCCGGAGACAAATCCTGAGAAGGGGAACATTTTGAGGCAGTCTGGCCTAAGCAAGCTGGGCCGCATCTGCTTAGCTTCTACTGTCTTGTGTCTTCAGTGTTTAGGAATGGCCGTTTTAGAGGCTGACAGTAGAAAACCAAAACCTAAATACAGTCACCGAGGACTTTTTGGAGTGTTTGGCAACCCTGGAGGAGGAGCTCTAAAAGATCAGCATCTCCTAATTCATGTTTATATAGGCAATCCCCTCTGTCTTAGCTTTCAGCTAAAGTCCTGCTGCAGGCCCAAACAGAAAATGCATAGTCTATGGAAACCCTTGTGTCAAATTTCTGTTTCATACTCATCATAATCATCGTCTAATATCAGACATTTACAAAATACAGAATAACAGTTAGAAAAAAAGAAAGGTTCTGCCTATGGGACACTTATGTGAAATCTCTTGAAGCAGGCTGACATACTAAACTGATGATGTTATGTGGAGTTTACAAATGCAGACTATAGTAGGAAAGACCTGAATATAACACTGGCCAACTCTCCTCTTATACCACTGATGTCCTCATATGTCAGTGGGAGGGAGTCAGCCCAAGCGAGAAAGGTAAAGCTCTAGAAGTTGGGTCAGATGTCAGGTTCTTGCATGCAGGAATCCTAGAAGTGATGACTAAGAACAACCAACGTAGGCAAAGCTCCAGGTCCACAAACAGACTTTTAATAAAACACACAAGTGCTTTCACCAAATGCTTCTTCGGGTGAGACATAAAAGTACAGTTGTGTACACTTACCATAAATGTAGATGTTCGAGTGTATTCACTGTTGCAGTCATTACATTTGGGTTATATGCTTGCAGGTAGCCCTCAGTCAGCTTGTTAACAAAGTCTTAGGTCCTGCGTCGGTTGCTGTCCCTTCTTCAATAACCAGTAGCAGGGAAGTGTCCAAAGTAACCAATAAAACATGCAGCCACGCCATTACATCAGTTTTCCCCAGCTGTAAGCACTCAAAAATAGATAATATCAAGACAATCTGTAGGTGATAAGAAGTATATAGTCCACACTATATATATATATATATATATATATATATATATATAAAATTTTGAACACGTGAAAATATACCTCCAAACAAAAAGCAAATACACTAGTGTCCATTATTTGGTTTATTGCTGTCCCTTCTTCCATGACATCAGGTCAAGGGTATAAAACATGCAGCCAACGCGGGGCAGTAGCAGCTGGCTCGAAAGGCGGCAGAGTGAGTTTTTCCAATACAAAGTTAAGGTCTCAGGCAGGGGTTGGAGCTCTCCTGGGTGGTCTCAAATTTTTGGCCCCTCTGAGATACTGCTTTAGAAGAGGATGACAGAAGGGGGGGTCTGTGTTTTAATGAGCTGAAATGGCTGAGGCATGGATTTCTATGGAAGAAAAAGATAGGCCCTTGTGAAGCATCTCAGTTAAGTATTGCAAAATATGAGGTAAATTGGGCACTGCTGTGCTCATCCCTTGAGATTGATTCTAGACACAGAATCTTTTCCATTTGTCAGCATAAGAATTTCTAGTACTAGGTCTTCACCCCTCCAAAATGACTTCCATCACAGGTTTGCTGAGGGATGCAATGGGTGAATTTAAGTGATTAGCCAAGCTGCAAGATTCAATGTTTGGAGCTGAGGGTGCAGAAATTGGTTTTCTTGCTGAGACAGTAAGGAAGGTGTCTGAGGCAGGTGCCACACAGAAATGTGTGACACACTGCGCAGGAGTGGGTACCATCGTTGGCAAGGCAGTCTGGAGGGCCAGTCTGGAGCAATCAAAATCATTTTTGGTTTGTCCTGTTTGACTTTTAGTAGAACTTTGTAGAGCAAAGGCAGAGGGGGAAAGGCATAGACTGATAGTTTTTTCCAGATGAAGAACAGAGCATCCACTTTCCAGTTTTTTTTGTGATGAGTTCTTGTGCAAAATTTGTCCAACTGGTTGTTCTAGGGTGATGCAAAAAGATCTATGTCTGGGCTCCCCCATTTTTGTGTCAACATGTTGAAAATCCATGGTTCCAGTTTCCATTCGTGAGGGTCCATGAGATTTCTACTTAGTTCGTCTGCCAGAACATTCTGCTTTCCTGGCAGGAATTGAGCTTGTAGTTGTACTTGGTAGCTCAAGGCCGTGTTCCACAATGCCATGGCTAGTCTGCAGAGGGGGTAGGAATGTGTACCCCTCTGCTTGTTTATGTACCACATAACCATGGTGTTGTCCGTCTTTATCAGTAATTGTCCTGGATGAAGATAGTCCTTGAAGGCGGCCAGTGTATTCTGTACAGCTAGCATTTCTTTTTGATTGATATGAAGGTGCATTTGATTTGGGCTCCATTTGCCCTGCATACACTTCCCTGCCAGATGAGCCCCCCATGCATAGCCTGATGCGTCTGTAGTTAGGGTATGGGTGGCAGGGGGGGTGTGAATGACAGTCCCTTGTTTTGGTGGCAGGCCTCTGCTCACCATAGGAACTCTACGCGCAGGTAAGGTATGATAGGAATCATTGTTTCCAGGCTGTGACAATGTTGACTCCATAAACTTTTTAAGTACCACTGAAGTTTCCTCATATGCACTTTTGCATATGGAATTAGATGAATGCATGAGACCATGAACCCCAAAGCATGCAGTATTTGCCTTGCAGATAGCAGGGATTTTGTGGTCACCTGTTTGAAGCAAGTCACCAAATGAATTTGCTTTTCTGGTGTAAGGAAAGCCATCTGGGCAGTTGTATTCAAGCTTGCACCCAGGAATGTAATTTTTTGAGAGGGTACCAGTTGAGATTTATTTTCGTTTATGGTGTACCCTAGACAGGTTAGAAGTCTTTTTACAAACGCCAGATGTTTTAGAAGAATGGCCTGGTTTTCTGCCTGAATTAGACAATCGTCCAGGTATGGATATATTTGAATATTTCTTTGCCTGCAAAATGCAATTACTGGAGCCAGGCACTTTGTGAATACCCTGGGAGCAGTAGACAAGTCAAAGGGGAGTGCAGAGAACTGATAATGCATGCAGCCTGCTTTGAAACATAGGAATCTTCTGCAAGATTCCCTGACTGGGATATGCAGGTAAGCCTCTTTTAGGTCGAAAGTTGCCAACCAGGCATCCTTGCCTAGCATAGGAAGTAACTGGTTTAGAGTCAGCATCTTGAATTTTGGAATGTCCAGAAAGGTGTTTAGAGTAGACAGGTCCAGAATTGGATGCCATGATTTGTCTTTTCTGGGTACCAGGAGAAGTCTGGAATAGAAACCTTGTCCCTTTTCCTCTTCTGGTACTAGTTGAATAGCCAACATGTTTAGGAGAGAAAGTACTTGTTTATGAGCCTCTGTCCACTGATTTGGGGGCAGGTCTGGCCACCAGCTTGGAGTTGGCAGAGTGAGGAAATGAAATCGGCATCTGTGAGACACTATATTTAAAACCCATTTGTCCTGGGTTATAAGTTGCCAGTTTCTTGAATGAAGAGCCAGTTTTCCCCCCAAAGGGGCGGCTAAGAGGTAAGTGCTTGGTAATTTCAAAGGGAAAGTCATTGAGACTGTTTAACATAGGGTGGTGCCTTGTTGTTTCCAGATTTGGAAGTGGAAGCACCCCATTGCTTATTTCTGAAAGTCCCTTGGGACTGAAACCTGGTGCTTTTGGAATGTCTAGGTTTGGCTGTAGTGGCTCTGGAAGGAGCTGGAAAGGACCAGTTCTTAGTAGGCCAATGCCTACTAAATCTAGGAGGTTGCACTTGTAAGAAATCTTTCACAGTTTGCATAGATTTAGCTTTATCGCCCATCTTTTTTAGAACTTCTTCAGCCTTATTGCCAAATAGGCGGTCCTGCTGCAAAGGAGCATCCAAAAGTTTTGCTTTAACATGATCAGGCAGAGATTGCTCCTTAAGCCAAGCATGCCCTTCTAAGCACAGACCTAATAACAGCAGCCCTACAAAAGGCCTTTAAAGAATTAAAACCACATTGCAAAGTATGTTTGCCAACTTGTTCAGATGAATGCAATAAATCCTGCAAATCTTTATTCTCCACACAGTCAGAAATCATCATTTTCTGCTTAAGCAGTCCCATGATATGCTGTTGATATTTTAGCATATGAAATTGACAGTTTAAGGCCCTAATTGCTAAGGTTGCAGAAGTATAGACCTTTTTACCCCATCTATCCAGCACCCTGGAGTCTCTATCAGAAGGGGTAGGAATTTTAGCAGTAGAAGCCTTAATGCCCTTGGACCCCTGAGAAATGGTTTCAGGGTTCAAACAGGATTCTTGAAAAGGAAATTGTGGGACTCAGGAACCCTGTAGTACCTGTCTGGTTTGCTAGGGGCTGGAGGGCAAGGAATCAGGGGGCCATACTGGATTCCGAAAACACATCAACAATATCTAATACAGGAGGTATAGCCAAAGGCCTATGCTGAGAAAGAAAAGGAAATCCCTAAGCCTCTTTTTGGATTCAGAGAAATCCTGACTTTCCCAGTGGAAATGCTCCCTTAAGGCATGTAAAGTTTCCCCAAAAGAGAAATCCTCAGGCGGAGAAGCAGAGGGAATGGATGACTCTGCATCAGAGACCTCATAAGTAGGTATGGACAAATTCAGATCATTAGAAGAGTCAGAAGAAACAGAGTCCTGTTCAGAAGATTCACAGGCAAATTCAATTCTAGGCCTCTTGGAGGGTGGGGGTTGACTACTCCTGATTTGAGTTATTAAATCTTCAGCCATTTTGATCATTTGTTTTTTAGGCATAGGGGCCTGAACATGTGGCCTGGGCGTCGGTTTTTTAGACACAGATCGAGATTTAGGCCTTAGCACTGAAGTTGGAGTCGGTTTAATATGCAAGTCTGTAGAGGCCTGAAAACACCATGAGAAGCCGGTGGCTGCTCAGCGGCTCTGGACCCATCCAAGGTAGAGACATCCATGGGTTCCAAATGTGAAGTATCTCGTGGCATACCGGACTCCGAATGGGTCTCAGTAGAGGCCTGCGAATCAGAAGTAGCGGGTATCAGGGGCTGTGAAAGCGCCTCACTGAGTACCGGCGACTGGCTTAGGAGAAGCGTCGTAGGCAGTTTTGGACCTCAACGGCCAGACTCTGTTTTTTCTTTGCGTTTTTTCGGCATTCCGGTAGTTGGATGGCTGTCCAATGTCATTTCTGGATAATTAAACCGAGAACTGAAATATTTTGATGCAAAAATGTACCGACAACAGATAGTGCGCTGATTAAATAAAGCACAAAACTGACAGCAAGGTACGTCGTACTCGAAAATGAAAATTTCAGGAGTTGGCAGACAGGCACTTGTGAACTGCTTCTACTTCGGGCACCGCGCGGCAAGAAAGACTGATGTAATGGCGTCGGCTGCATGTTTTATGCCCCTGACGACCTGATGCCATGGAAGAAGGGACAGCAACCGAAGCAGGACCCAAGACTTTGTTAATCAGGCCGACTGAGGGCAACCTGCCAGCAGATTACCCTGATGTAATGACTGCAACAGTGAAACACGAACATCTAAGCAGCTAAAACGCCATATATAACTACTGAATTCAATCACATGACATGACAAATTCCAATTTAAAGGTACAGATCCTAAAATTCGAGAACCATTTTCAGAATATAAAAATGCATCATTCTGAGAAAACTAACATAAAAAATAGAAAACACATAAATATATATATATATATATATATATATATATATATATATATATATATATATATATATATATATCTGAGAATATATGTAAAAAATACATCCAAATACACATCATACTAAAAAAAACATAAAAATATTAAATCATGAAGGTAGCATATAAAACCTAGCTATCCACTTATTTCCTACGTAGTGGTCTGGCTTTCAGAGCAGGTCTTAATGGTATACAATCATTCAAGTTATGCCCTGCATTCGCTTTCAACCTAATAATCCATTGTGCTTCCATTTCCTCAGTCCTTAATCTCATGTCCCCTCCTCTCTTACTGCCAAAATTCATTCCTATAACTAGAAAGCCAAAATGATGTTTACTGTCCGTATTAGCAACATATTTCACTAACGCATTAAACATGCTCTTCTTACCTATATGATAGATACGTTCCCTAATCCTATCTTTTAGCATCCTATCAGTCTTCCCGACATACAATTTGCTGCATACTCTACATACAGCTAAATATATCACACGCATACTAGTGCAAGTAGCTTTGATCCTAAAAAAATCATTCTCCTGTATCTGGATGCAAAAATATAGGATTATCAATTATATATGGACAAAATGAACACTTCCAACAAGGTATAATTAGTTCCTTGTATAGCTGGTCTACTGGTATCCCTTGCACCACAAAGGTGTCTCTTCAAGGACCTTTCATTCTTAAAAACAAACTGAGGATGTTGAAGCTAGATATTTTCTGATCTGCTCATTAGTCATTAAAATATTCCAATTTTTTCTAACAATAGTAGTATACTGGCTAATATTCCTTGAATAAATGAATGACACTTAGAATAATACCAGTCATAAGTTGAGTAGGAAACACAATAGTAAGTTATAAGTGTCATTCAGTTATTCAAGGAATATTAGCCAGTATACTAGTATTGTTAGAAAAAATGGAATATTTTAATGACGAATGAGGTCAGTAAATATCTAGCTCCAACACCTCAGTTTATTTTTAAGAATAAAAGGTCCTTGAAGAGACTCCTTTGTGGTGCAAGGGATACCAGTAGATCAGCTATACAAGAAACTACTATACCTTGTAGGAAGTGTTAATTTTGTCCATATATAATTGACAATCCTATCTTTTTGCATCCAGATACAGGAGTACAATTTAATTTTAAGATCAAAGCTACTTGCACTAGTATGCATCTGATATATTTAGCTGTATGTAGAGCATGCAGCAAAGTTTATGTTGGGAAGACTGATAAGATGCTAAAATATAGGATTAGGGAACATATCTATCATATAGGTAAGAAGAGCATGTTTAATGCGTTAGCGAAACATGTTGCTAATAGGGACAGTACACATACTTTTGGCTTTCTAGTTATAGGAATGAATTTTGGCAATAAGAGAGGAGGGGGCATGAGATTAAGGACAGAGGAAATGTAAGCATAATGGATTATTAGGTTGAGAGCGAATGCAGGGCATGGCTTGAATGACTGTATACCATTAAGACCTGCTCTGAAAGCCAGACCACTACGCACGAAATAAGTGGATAGCTAGGTATTATAGGCTACCTTCATGATTTAATATGTTTGTTTTTTTTAGTATGATGTGTATTTGGATGTATTTTTATATATATTCTCATAGAGATATATATATATATTCATGTGTTTTCTATTTTTTATGTTATTTTTGTTTTCTCAGAAAGATGTATTTTTTACATTCTGAAAATGGTTCTTGAATTTTACGATCTGTACCTTTAAATTGGAATTTGTCTTGTCATGTGATTTAATTCAATAGTTAAATATGGTGTTTTAGCTGCTCAGTTTAATGTCACACCTGAAGAGGCATTTGGTAAAAGCACTTGTGTGTTTTATTAAAAGCCTATTTGTGAACCTGGAGCTTTGCCGGGTTCCTATCAGATGACCAAAGACACATTATATCGAATGCATCTTGGTCGAACTTAAAAGAACGAAAACGCAAAATAGCGAAGTGGCTTTTAAGCAAATTCTTTTGCAGGGAAAGAATTTGTTTGGCCGCTTCGCTATTTTGCCGCTTTCGGCACTGTAGTGCGAGCTCAGAGTTGGTATATTTAAGTAGGGGTGGGGGCGAAGCCCTTCCACTTTATGCATTATTTCAATTTTTTTTTTTTTGGAACAGCGATTTTTTTCCTTTGGAAAAAAAAAATTGCTATTCTCAGCTTTCGAGATTGTGACCTTTCGCTTACATGGGTTTGATTATTCAACGTTCGCTTTTTTAAGCGTTCGATGATATAATATAGACCCGCTTTGCCTACGTTGGTTTTCTTTACCATACAATGAGTACATGACTAAGATTCAAATGTTTTCTTCCAGATGCAAGTTGTACTAAACTCCAAACACTGAACGTAACCAGGAGGAGCCAAAAGAGAATACAACTGCTTAACACAAAAAAAACAAAAAAACAAAGAAGAAGTTGTAAAAAAATTCACAGTGTATTGGACTTACCACAATTTCACACAGAGAAAGGACAGACACTGTCTAGGACCACAATAGCAACTTGCACTTTACTTTGCTGCAAATAAGACAAAAAGTAACACTCGCTGCATATGGCCAGTGCAAGTATGTACACAGTGTGAGATGATCTTTATTTTTTTTTCAAGTTGTTTAGTAGGCCCATGGAGCTGGGACATTCTGAAGATATGCATTTGGGCTGAGAGAAGGGTTTTAATGATGTTCTCTAACTTGGGGAAACTAACAGCCTAGTTACATATCCTGATAATACATTTACTGCATGGTCTGGTGTGTACATCCATGAATTTACAAACTGTATGCACAGGAGGAAGAATGCATCCCCTCCCAAGAAAAGGCATAGGTCGTGCCATGGCACTGTACTACACAAGAGACTTATTCTACCTCTCCTCCCATAAAAGATGTAGGTCATGTGACAGCCCTGCAGAAAACAGAACACATTTAGGAACACTGGCTCTTTGGCAGTGCACAATTACTTGTGCACACCACAGACTGGCTTTTGACTACAATAACTTCCTTACAATAAGACTGTATATGTAACAGTTTGTCAGAGTTGTTTTACAGTGCAGCGGTGGCATAACCTTCTTTACCATATCATGAAAATTCAGCCTCAGGAAAGTTCATTTACACCGATGGTGACATATTAGCACATCTATGCGCCTCTTAAGTACATTCAGACAAATGCTGATATGTAGTACTAGCAGCATCAGAACTACACTACAGAAGCCAGGCACACAGAAGTCTGCTACTACAACCTCACATGCTATCCAAACAACTTTTTTTCTTGTTTTCTTGCACTGTCTTTCTATTCAGGTTTATCCTGCATCCTTTCAACACATGCTAATCAGCCAAGAGTACACTGTAAAATGTGGAGAAACTAATCTAATTATGCATGGGGATCTTGGGGCCACAATAGTCACAGGAGCCATGAGGTTCTAGGTGCCCTGAGGTGCATTTTACAGCTATTTGCAATCTTTTGTTCCAATGATGGTCTTAATAAAATTAATGACTAAGGAAAGAAATTCATAATTTTTCACATTTAGAGGCAAGAATAAATTGTCTATGGCTCAAAGCTGACAAAGAAGTAGCTCCCAATAAAACGAGAAAACAAAAACTTACTGCATATATTGGAGGAATGCTAAATTCATCTAGGGCACATCTTTGGGGCACTGAAGGAAACTGGCAGAGTACCTGGATAAACCCACTATGGTTGTGATTACACCCCAATGCAAGATACCACATACATCGCTCTATGTGTAGTTTCATTAGATACCACTGGTTGTGGTTATACTCCATGGCATACCATCATGGATATCACTTTAAGAACAGTTTCATTGGTTGTTTGTGGCTGTGATTTACACCACACTGCATGCTAGTGTATGTACCACGTTATGTGTGGTTTTACTCAACTGTCAATAGCTGTAGTCACCTCTCACTGCATGCCACTGCCATCATATGTAAAACCTTACTGCAGTCCTGACTAACTGATAACATGTACTTCCCTTTACTTTCTTCTGAACATCTCTCAAATGATCGATCCTAAAACTGGCAGTATAGCCATAATCGACAAGGCATAACTTTACTATCTGTATACATAAACAGAGTACTGCTAAGCAAAGGTGCAAACCAATCTACTCATCCACACTGATGAAACATGGAAAGGACCCCCCCCCCCCCCATGCTGACTGATTTTTAGTCGGTCTCTTTATTCAGTATGCAAGGGAAACATTCTGGTAAGGGGTTTAGCTATATTTTTGGGGATAACCCTTCTTCACCAGCTGTATCCTTTACAAGTATGCGTTAAGAAACGGATATTTGTGGAGCAATGCCACTGCAATAACCATGGCCAACCTCCCATCACAATTCTATTTTCCTAACATAGTGGTATGGGATAAGGCAGATCTCCGTTCACTGTGCACATTTCCTAGTTCAGGCCCTGCAGTCATATCATTTCCTGCATCCTTTATGGCAAAGGATTTAATAGCAGTGTTGGTAAGCTCATACACATTTCCTTCCAACATGAGCAGGGAAACTATCTCCTCCAGGAGCACATTCCTCAGTACCCTTCACAGATTAAGTTGGGAGAAATGCTATGTAGGGCTTTGGTGTGTATGGTAACAGAAATGACACATAAAAGGCGGGTAATAGTGTTAGCAGGGTTCTCCAAATCATCTGTTTCAGAAAATGCAGCCCTCAATCGCTAGTAAACAAGTCAGGAACCTGTAAATTTATACTCACACACATACACACATGAGCTAGATGATCAGAGTTTAAAATAGGAGTTTGCATATCAAAAAATATAATAGTCCATGTGCTCCCAAGATCGAGTCTCTAATTCTTAGAAGCAAAGTGATAGAGCAAATGATTTCATGCCTGGTGAATGGTTAAAATTTAGTGTTTAAGTTTACAGGGGATCCCTGGTGGTCTATTCCATGCTGTATGTCCCCTTGACAGTTAAATTTAATTAAAAAAATAATAAATAATAAAGAGCAGCAATGGATGAAGCCAGGCAATATTAAAGTCCCAAATCCAAGTAAAATAAGAACAATTCGAATCACAGTTCAACTTGTAGATACAGAAAAACAGGTGAGTTCAAAACCATAAAAACTCCTTTATTGTAGTCGACCATAGGTAAGTGCTTTCACAATACAGCTTCATCAGACCATTAAACAACTACTAAAGCAACCCCGTATATAAACTAATGTGAATTAAACAATTATCTAATCATCTAATCACTTCAATTAAACCATCAACTTAAACAACAAAGGGAAAATAAAACAAAAACATGCAATTTATATTCCTCTGTACAAAATAAAAAGTAAACAGTGCAACATATATATATATATATATATATATATATATATATATATATATATATATATATATATATATACACACACCTATGCAAAAATAGAAATATATGTTATGTAAAAACATATATATATATATATATATATATATATATATATATACACAATTAAAAAACAATTTAAATCAACTCATTTATGTAGCCTTCTTTTCTTCAAGGCAGGCTTGATAGAAGCCCTTTCATTTAAGCCTCTACCCCTATCAGCACGGAGCATGATAATCCAGCAAGCTTCCCTATGCTCAGTATGTGTACATAAATCACCACCCCTAACACTAGGATTAATGGTTTCAATGACCCTGAAACTAAAGGTATGAGACACATCAGTCTCTATAACATGTTTTGAAAGTGCATTATGCACAGAACCCTTCCTAATGTGATATAAATGTTCCCGCATCCTATCACGTAGGACCCTGTTGGTTTTACCAACATAGAAGGAGTGGCAGATTGTACACTCAGCCAAATATATCACATGGGGAGTCATGCAATCAGCAGATGCATGGAAAATAAACTCCTTGCATAGATCGGGATGAAAAAAAGATACACTGGTATTAATACAGGTACAGAAACTGCAATTTCCACAAGGTGAAGTCAAACCAGGATATGGAGTAACATTATTATGATTTTTCTCATAACATAGGAGTCTTTTCAAATTCTTGCAATTCCTGAACCGAAATGTAGGTTCATCACCCACAACCCTACGTACATAATTATCCACTTGTAAAACCGCCCAGAATTGACTAAACAACTGTGTAACATCCTTACAATCACTGGTGTAGAATAAAGGAACTTTAACTTCTGGGGGAGGGGACCTATCCTCAGACCCAACACAAATGTCCGGTACTGGTCCAAAATATGGACATGCTGTGGTCAGTCTCAATGAATCTAAGTCTGACCATTGTCTATCAATTTCAGATGAAGTATAACCTTGTGCCAACAACTTACTACCTAGGTTATCAATCTCATTTAAAAAAACAGACATAGTAGGGTTCAACCTGTAGGCCCTTATCCCCTGGCCCCTAATCAGATTCCTAAAAATATAGCCCGGATGCATGCTAGATCTAAAAAGAAATGCATTTCTATGGCAGGTCTTATGATACACAACCAGTGTTAATAATATTACCTGGAAGCTTTGCAATATAAAGGTCTAAGAACTCAATATGATCAAATGACCAGTTAAAAGTAAACTTCAAGCAATCCGTTAAATTATTCATCATATCATGGAAAGCTATCAAACCATCAACAGGGCCCCCCATAACAAAAACAAATCATCAATAAAACGTCGATAGAACAATACATGTTATTTAAAACCCTGGGCGGGAAACAAACTGTTATTCTCCCAGTATGCTAAAAACATACTGGCGTAGCTATTGGCACAAGAGGTGCCCATAGCTACGCCATGTTTCTGAAGGTACATATCACCATTAAAGGTGAAAACACTGTTTTCAAGCACCATCTCTAGAAAACAACAAGTTAAGTCTATTTGTACTGGAGTATAATCACTATGTGACAAAAGATAATCATATATAAACTGAATTGCCATCCCATTTGGTATCATCGTAAATAGAGACTGAACATCAAAAGTAACAAAAATGACATTTTCAATATTAGAAATGGTGGAAGTACATTGGTAAAGATCTAATAAACACTGTTTAGAGTCCCTCAAGACCACAGGATTCAAGTTAATAACTAGTCTTAATGCCTTCTCAACATAAAAAGAAAGTGGCTCTGTAACCCAGCCACCACCTGCCACTATCGGTCTCATAGGTGGATCAGTGGCATGTTTACGAACCTTGGGGAGGCCTTGTATGAGTGGAATTAATGGATTAACTACATTCAAGAAAGCAAAAACATCTTCTGTAACAAGATTGGTGGAGAAAATATCTGAGATACACCAACTGACTGAGGACATCACTCTATGTACATCCTCTACTGTAATTCTCTCATAGAAGGTGTCATCGCTCAACAGTGAGCGCATGGACTGCTCGTAGTGTAATCTATCCATCACCACTATTAGGCCTCCCTTGTCTGCTGGCCAGATCACTGTGTGATTATTGTCTTGTAGAGCTCTCAATGCCCCTCTCTCAGCATATGAAAGGTTATTTTTATGACGTGTATGACAATCATCACGTGTATCATAATAATTAAATACTTGCTCCTCCGTCAATTTTAAATAAGCTTCGACCATAGGATGGTTATTGGGTACATAGCTACTCAATTTCCTAAGGCTTGATGGGCCATACACTCCAACATCAGTAGGATACACATTAATAGCATCTCCATAAATTAAACGTAACATAATATTTCTACAAAACACTCTCAAGTCTAAAATAGTATCATAGAGCTTGCTCCTACAAGCAGGAATAAAACTCAAACCTTTAACAAGAATTTGTTTCTGAACTGGAGACAGTACATTAGTAGAAATATTCAGTATTAATGAGTCAGAGCCCTCCCCCACATTTTCTTCAGGGTTTGGGACTGGCTCTGGTCTCCAGATAGTTTGCGTTTTTGACGCCCTCTGCTCACTGATCTTTCATTTTTCGTCCTGCAGTTAAATTTAATTGTTTGATGCCCAAGCTTGAAAGGGCTTAGAGGTGGTTCACCCCATGCTCTGTGTCTCCTGACTGATTAAAATTCATTATCTAGCATGTTATTTTATAAGGTCTAACGGAGGTTTCACTGCTATCCAAGATAAAGTTGCTTCTCTCACAACATGCGACTCCAACATCAACATCAAGTGGTACAGAGTGCTACAAAAGTTAGCAAATGGGTACACAGTGGCCAAAGACACTACCTCTTGCTTAGTAAATGTAGGTAATGACTCTTATGGTAGTCTCCACATTCCCTTGCTTGGGCCACATTGTAGATGTGAAGAGCATCTATGGTGCACCACTGACAGTCAGTTCTCATCCATGCTACATCCTTCATCCCAGGTCAACCTGATAATGGCAGGTTTGTTCAGAAGCCTTCATAACGTACAATGCCCTAGGCAGTTATAAGATGAACAAGCAAACTGTCAGACTTTAGACTTAATTTTGCACCATGGGGAAGGAGTTCCTAAAATACTACAGCTTAGATGGTCTCCTACAAAATCGACAGGGTGTTCAGTCTAGAAGTAGTGGGACACCTACTCAATATGTATCACTACAGCAAACGGTGAGGAAATTTACAGGTAAACTGTCACAATTCACAGGATCATATACAGTGATATAAGCTTGGGATAAACTGCTCTTCCATTTATCCTTGAACTAACAGTGAAATTGCTGACATACACATCTGTCTGCTGGAAAATATAAAACATGTAATTACAAATCCAAACAACTTCTCTGATGCTGTTGGTCACTTCACAAACACCTAATATGAGTGGGTTAGGGAACATACTCTAGCAAAGCATAGTTTTAACATGTCCCACTCAGGCTGACAAATAAAAAAGGACACTACTGATGCTGGCTACAATAAACCTCAGAGTGTGTGAAACAGCCTTTCCTCCTTCAAGGTGTAAGAGTGTTGCTGGATTATGTCATTGTACAGGTGGCTATCCAAAAGCCACTTACCATTTAAAAATCCTGACTGTAAACAGAGTTCGTACAAAACAACAACTATGTTTCATCCAGTAATGCACTAAAATGGTTCTCAAATACTCTGCAGCAATTTTCATGATGGCAATTCCTGTATATTTCTGCTTGACAGGGGCAGAGAAAAATAATTTTCTTGGGTGGCGAAAGCCAGGGTACCTTTCTGGCTAGGCTTGTATAGGCCCTAGGGCCAATAGCCTAGTACCTACCTATGAACCTATGAAATAAGTAAGGACACTTTAGCTGCAGACTTCTAGTTTGATTATCCCCTGCCCATCTTCAGAACAGATTTCTATTAATGTATCTTAAGATACAGAGTGGCAATATTTACACCTGCAGGCAGGATGTCCAATTAACACACACAGAGAACCTGTTAACAGGCATGGTGCTGTAACTCCTTCCTTTAGACCACAGATTTTCTGCTCTGCACTTTTTTAAAGCATTTTTAGAAACAAATATCATTCCTAAGTTAGTACAAATGAGTGTATATATAAATGAACAATATTTACTCATTGCTCATAATACTAAACATGTTTGGTATAATAATGTACTCTGCATTATTTTCTATTCATTTAAATAACATTTACTTAAAAAGAATGTCCTAGTAACAAAAGAAAATTAGGAAAGAAAAAGAGATGATTTGTACTGTCTTAGTGGCAGGAAGATGAATAATTCATGTGACTTTCTTAGTATTAACCATCATAAAAATAAAATTAAATTCAGCGCAAAACATTACTGCATCATTTAATATCAGCTCTTCTATGACTTTTAAGATTTTTTTCAACTAATTCAATAAAAAAACAATTCACTGCAATAAACAAACATATTTACAGTTACAGGTTTGAGCAGTTATAAGCACCTTAAGTCAGTAACAAGAGTTCTTCAGAGACTACAGGGTTTTCAAATCTTCACCTCCTTTAGTATCAAATGAAGTATTTACACTACAGATTCATGATGCCAAATCTTACTTACTGCTGTCACTGTCTCCAGTGGGATCATCCTCCGAGCTCTCTTCCACTTTTACACAAGTCAGTGGTGCACCATCACCCCCCTGACCAACTGGTGACATTTCTTCTTTTGTAACAGTATCTCCTGCATAGTGAAACAGAAACATAAATTTTGTACAAATGTATACTTAGAAGCACCTAAGTAAGGAATTTATGTACAAATACAGTAAGATACATTAATGTACAAAGAAGGAACTGGATTAAGCAGAGAAGCTTCAAGCACTAACGTCCATTAATTACAGGTAAGTTCATAGGTAAATATTAGGATTGCAGGCAAGGAGACCACTGAGGATTTTAAACAAAACAATGTTCTGGGCCATTTGAAAAACTGGGCTAAGTGACTCGTTCACAGTTACACAATAGGCAAATGGAAGCTGAAGGACTCAAACCCTTCACTATATGAAGCAGTTTGTTGACAACTCATTGCTTTAACCCTCTATGCTACCTGCCACAATATGTAATACACTGCATCATGATTAGCTGAGATGGCCTAAAATTTAACTACTTTACAGGACAGCCATCATTTGACAACCCTAATCACCCACCCTCAGTTCTATCCCAAGTCTCAAGTATCAGATGTGTAAGTATGGAGTTCCAGTTTCTGCCATAAGTTATACCAAAATTAGTATAACTGTAATCAATGAAGATTTCAGTTGCTGCTTGATTCTTCTAAGGACTATTATGGATTCTACTACAAATCTTTCTTGTCCTGACAGTTACTTTTCTCCGTCTGAAATTAATGAAAGCTTGTTAATTAGTAAACAGAAAAACATGTGCTTAACAAGGAACTGCACATTTTGTAATAACAAAAGATGACTGGTGTACAGCAGTAGCAAAGGTGTGACTGGTAGATTTTTACAGACATTTATAACTTTCTTTTATATTTTACACCTTAAGAAGCATTTATTCAAATTAGTATTACTGCATAAACTGCCAGACCATTACAAGAGGTGAATAATAATTTATGATGCATTATTTTTGTAATCAGTGCAAACTATGTATGGAATATGTGCCACAAAAGATATTCCCAACATCCTTTACTGCAAGAATATAGTACAGATTATGTGAAAAAGGTGGTTTAAATGACTGTCCCAAAGCCCAGTAGCATACCAATTTGAGGACAGTTTCACTGTCTCTCTTTAGCCCATTCCCAAACCAGCTTGTTAACAGCTCACTTAACTTTCTCCATGAAACTACATTTGAAAAACATCCTAGAGATCAGCTGGTCATTATTTTTCAGCCATTTATAAGATCAAATTTATATAGGCAGTTTATCTATGTGGGTCATTAGTATCCTAGCCAAAACAACACATTACATTCAATTATGAGCCTAAGATAGAGATAACATCCCTGCATCTAGAAATTATACCGTTGATAATTACCTGGGCTAGGTACAAGGACTCTAATAACTACAGAGACATGGTGGCTGAAGGATGTCAATGAAAGTGTTCAGGTCCCTAATAATTGTAGTGGTTCTGAAAGGGAGCCTCTTCTATGTGGGAGATACAAGGGTGCCAATGTTTTCTAAAGGACTGAAAACTCACTTTTTTACTTTTAGCCTTAGACCACAGTCCTGGCAACATGTGTTTATATGTGACAGACCTTACTGTAGAATCCAAAAGTTTACAGGAAAGTTGATGATCGCTCCAAGTTTGCAGTCATTTATAATCTTGGTCAGCCAGAGAGCACTGACATCAGCTTGGACATCATAGAAATAGATACAAAATAGGAATGGACCAAGTACAGATCCAGGTGGGACCCCCACAAGTAATGAGCTTTTTAGTGAACAGGGGTGCCCCCAACCCTGATTTGACTGGATTCTGTCTGTGGATCAGTTTGCTATCACCTGGGTTACATATGGATTTAGATTTAGTTTTACTAGTCTGTCTATAATGACAAGAGTATGGGATGATGTCAAAGGCTTTGGCCAGCTAGTTGTATGTAGTATTTTGCCACCATCCAAGGACTTGGCACCCTCAACCCTTCACAAACCAAAACTAGTTTGGGCCTAGGGAGTTTAAGCTGCCAATACCTTTGCTTCTGAGATCTAGAATGATGCACTCCATTGTCTTGTTGACAAGCCTGGTAAGGCTTATTGGTCTGTAGTTCCTAGGATCAGTAGTGGGGACACCGTTATGAAAGGGAATGATCACAGCTGTTCTCCATACCTCTGGCATAAAGCCATTTGGGAGGCTTAGTCTGAACAAATTCAGGACTAGATCTGCGATAAAGTGTTTCATACTGAAAGAAAACACTCCAGCACAATGTTAGGCCCAATGGAGCTACTCTTTATTCATTTACTTACTTATTTTAACATCCATGAGAACCTTTAAAAGGTGAAGTATAGATAATACCTCATGGATGGGAGAAGATATGGATTAATGGGGGGGGGGTAGAAAGTGCAGTTGAGTTTTTCACTGTTGCCATATTCTTTACTCTTGAGATACCCTTTTAAGGATAGCCTAACGTTTGCCCAAATCCTCTGAACTGAAGTGCCCCAGAAGAACCAGACTGACCTCAGAGAAAGGAATAACATGTACATCCAGGAAGGGAAACAGAAGGAGATAAAGATGGAAGAGAGACCCCTCAGCCAAAGGTAGGGCATCAGAAAACAACAGGGGGCAGGAGGGAGGGACAGATAACAATGACAAGTAGGACATCTACTGTTATGGTAAGATTTTACACAGCTCTGCTATGTCTTCATTATCACTGTTAACTCCTGGGAGAGTACAAAAGCTAGCGGAAAGTATGTGAGGAGGAATGTCGAGAAGAGTCCTCCACAAACCCATGAAGGATAGCCCTGGGAAATCTTGCTCTTGCCCTGGAAATGACATTCAACTTATTACGCTTGATAAAAGTGTGGACAGAAGACCAAGTAGCAGCTTCCAAGATGGACCTAGTATCCACACCCTTGAAGAAAGCACCAGAAGAGGCTACTGCCCTGGTGGAATGAGCACAAACAGAAGAGGAAAGCGGTTTGCCATGAAAAGAATAATAAAAAGGAATGACCTTAGAAATCCAGGAGAAGATGGTTTGCTTAGACATTGGCAAACCCAACTTCCTGGCATGAAAGGAAACAAATGCTTTGTCTTATGCAAGTAATATCTGAGCTTTCTATGTAAATCCAAGGTGTGTAGTCCCTCTCACTAGACGTCTGTGGAGAAGGATAAAAGGAGGGAAGATGAATGGACTGATTCAAGGACAAATCATTTCAACCACCTTGGGCATAAAAGAATGACTGTTATGAACAGACACCCTGTCCTTGTGAAAAAACAAAAAAAGGAGGAACTGTCACTTGAGACTGGAGTTCAGAAACCCCTTGGCAGAAGAGCCATCAACAATACAGTCTTCAAAATACAATCCAGCAGGGAGGAAAAAAGACAGACTCAAAAGGGGACTGAGTCAATTTTTCAAAAACAAAATCAAGGTTCCAAAAAGGAGGAATAGGCTTTCTTGAAGGCCTGATATGAAGGACACCTTTTAGAAATTGCTTGGCTTCAAAACTAAAAGCCAAATGTGGATTCAGTGGCAGGCAGAAATGGCTGACAAATTAACTTTATCAAAAGAGTATGCCAAACCAGCATCGAGCAACTCACACAAATAAGAAAGGACCATAGGGCCCCCACAGAAAAAAGGGTCCAGGTCATGTCTGAGACACCAAATAGAAAATATCTTCCATTTAGCCACATAGGATTTTCTGGCCTCCTGCAAAACATAAAGCACATACTCAAAAATATGGTGTCTGAAAGGAATCAAAACCCTATATAACCCAAAGTGCCAGCTAAAGTGTGGATAGGTGAGGGTGAATGAGAGATCCCTTGTCTTATGTGAGAAGATCCATCGTGTGAGGGAACTTGTGATGATTGCTCCTAGCCAAGTGAAATAGGAGAGAAACCAGTGCTGTCTGGACCAAAAGAGACTTTGCAAGATTGTAGGTGTGTCACACATGATCTTGTGCACGACCCTGGGAAGTAGAGGAAGAGGTAGATAGGCATATAGAAAATCCCCTTCCAAGAAAAAGACATGGCGTCCACTTTCCAAAGCCAATGGACTTGGCACTGTGGAATTTGCCTGTTCAGTGGGGAGGCAAAAAGATCTGAGGAGTACCCCACAGATGTACAATGTCCAGAAATACCTCCCTGTGAAGCGTCCATTTGTGAGGATGTATCCTGAACCTGTTCAAAGAGTCTGCCACTAGACTGTGCTCTGAAGGGATATAAACAGCCTGAAGATCCAAGTGATGGTGGACTGTAAAATCCCAAGTCTGAGGAACCAGCCTGGAAAGTTAAGATTTTGTGCTCCCTTGTTGCTGATGTACCACATGACTGTGCTATTGTCTATAAAAATCTTTAGAAAACTTGGAACCCAAAGGGAATGAAAAGCCTGGAGAGCTAGGAGGATAGCCCCCATTGATATCGATATGGTCTGTCATCTGTTGATGGGACCAAAGACTCTGAACTTTCAGTTTGTTGGTGGAGGCTCCTAAACCATGATCAAAAGAATCCATGTACAACTCCAGAGTAGGGACAGGAACCTAAAAAAACAGACCTGGATTTAGGGGGTTCCCTATAAGAAGACCGAAGACGCATTCTTTTGAATGCGTCTTGGTTGAACTCAAAAGATGGAAATGGCAAAAGATCGAAGCGGGTTTTTAGCGAATTCTTTCTCTGGGAAAAAATTCACTTGGCTGCTTTGTTACTTTGCCATTTTCGGCACTGTAGTGCGGTCTCAGAGTTGGTATATTTAAGTAGGGGGTGAGTGCAGAGCAAAGCCCCCCACTTAATGTAATGTTTAAAGTGTTTTTTTTTTTTTGGAACAGCAATTTTTTCCCCTAGGGAAAAAAAATCACTCTTCTGACCGTTCAAAATTTTTTTCACTTGCATAGGGTCGATTAAACACTATTCACTTTTTTTAAGCATTCGGTGATCTAATATAGACCCATTTAGGGAAATCCAGAGGAATTCGATCTTGAGACAAGGTAAGAGAGGGACCAAATACTCCAGACAGTGGCAGTGCTGGAGCCAAATAGCTTTGAGATACCACTCATACGGATGCCATGTACCCCAGGGCTTGGAGAAATTCCATTGCAATGAATGGAAGAGGAACAGGAGACTGGAAATAAGCAGTGAAAGACAGGACAGTGGGGGGGGGGGGTAGAAGACAAGCCAACAATGGGATAGTCTGAAGTCTGCAACCCAAAAACACTTCATCCTGAGAGGAAGTTAAGACGGACGTTTTGATAATGAGAGTGAACCTCACACTGCATAGAAGCAGCATAGTGAAATATAGATTTTTGAAGAAGGAGCTGTTGGGGGCTTGAATTAGAAGGTCATCTAAACAAGGGAATATCTGAATTCCCTGAAGTCTGCAAAAAGCTACCACAGTGGCCAAACATTTGATAAAAACCTCTGGAGCAGTATAAAAACCAAAAGGCAAAGCAGGGAACTGATGATGAGAGGAAGAAACAGAGAAACATAAAAACTTCCTGCAGAGAGGGTAAATAGGGATATGGAGGAAAGCGTTCTTCAACTCTAAAGATACCAGAAAAGCTTGAGGAAGCTGGGAAAGAGGAGGCTAAGGAAGGCTGGAAATGGAGGAAGAGACTTCCAAACTGTAAAATAACTGTGGCAGATGATAAAAGAAACCAGGCATCTGTAGTTATCAGTTGCCAAATAGGAAAGGAAAGGAATAGGGACACAGGAATCTGTCTGAGGGGAAGGAGAGGCTGGATGCCAGGCAGAGGCAGTTTGGTCAGGAAAGGAAGGTTTTTCACCCCTAGAACTCTGAGTGGGTTTGCCTGGGGAAAATCTGATTTGTAACCCTCTTCATCCTAACAGGCTGCCAAGGCTACCTATGGACAAAAGAAGGTTTTCATGGGTAGTTCCTCTGGAACTTAGGCATAAGGAAAACAAAATTTGCTTCAGGTTTTACATAACCTTGCCCTTTTCCTGAATGGTTTTAAACAATTCCATAGCAGTAGTGCCAAAAAAGATTCTTGTTGTCTAAGGAACAATCCAAAAGTTTGGCCTTAATGTCCTCAGGTAAGGCGTGAAGGCACAACCAAGACTATCTCCTCATGACAGATGAAGATGTAGCTGCCCTAGAAGAGGCATCAGCTGCATTTATTGGAATGGTTACCTACCTGACAGGCAGAGCTCAGAAAAGAAAGAGCAGAAGACTTACTGTCTGAATCAGTCATATCAGTTAAAACTCCTCAGCCCAGGAGAGAACAGCCATGACATTTCTAATTTAAGCTTCTGCTAGTCATGAAAAGCAGCACCTTTCAGGCTCTTATATGTCTTCAGTAAATCTGTAGTTAATTGGGATTAGTTGAAATGTGGTCACGTCTCTCTAGCAATGTATCTTTTGAAAACCACCAGGTAAGACTGCATCATCTTCTGTGCTTAGTTTCTTCATATAGCCACTTGCTATTGGGAATCCCAGCGAGGCAGAATGCTAGTTCACTTATTTACTTTTAAAGGCTGAGCAGATATTGGTACATGGCTGCACATCTCTCCTGATGCACTTTTTCAAACTTCATTAACACCTTGTTTACTAAGACTTCAGTAACTTTGTCCATTTTCATAGGATTTAGCAGGTACAGCTCAATATACAGTGTTTTATGTTCACATTAACGTATACAACTAGAAGAAGCAGGTTCATGCAACCCTTTGCAGACTACCATGAAAATCCTTTCCAGAAAAAAATCCAGGGTTTTAACATTTCCTCATTTTTAACATAACAATTGCAAAGCTTCTCATGTTGTTTAACATATTAACTGAAATGAGCCAAAAGCTGTAGCAATGTATTTAGAAAGGCTGCATTCCTTTCTGGGTGGGGGAAGTTAAGTTAGACAAAGCAGTTTTGGTAACTTGGAAGAGAAGACAGTTTATAGGGAAAATGGAGTTGTGCTTGCATTCTCCACCAGTGTAGTATACTACAGTATACAAAAGAAACAGTCTAACAAATATTTGGTTTTAAGCAGATTTATTTATATAAAGTTAAAGTTCAGCTTATTGTAAAGCAAAATTTGAGGGAAATTACAACATAAAATTCAGTGCTAAAATACTGTACTTTAAAAATATAGGGCAGAACATCATTTACATTTCCAGTTATTTTAGCCAGTCCAATTTGCATTTCTAACAGTTTTTCTAAACCATCTCTGCAACGTTTATTACCCAGAGCACCAATCCTCATTCATTTTGAGTACTAGGATATCCTTCAAGCTCTCTCTCTTTCATCAGGGATACCACACAACTGTCTTCATTGCGTCTTCAAGTCTCCCTCCAGTTACATCTATCCACTTGGAGGTCATGAATCAAAACTCCTATCAAGGGCAGAAAGGAGGGAGTAGTGTGAGGACAATTGTACTGCAACAGTGATCTACTCAAGCATCATTCACTACCATGTTAAGTTCTTACACAACTATACTATGGTATTTGTTTAGATCACTGTTGCAGCAGTTCTGACCACTGGATAATTCTGACAGCTCCAGCATGAAAAGGAGGCTGCTTGAGTAGAGTGGCTAGGTTACAGCATAGCCTGCAATACAGCTATAGCAAACTAGGCTCTAGCACTGGAAGGAATTTCCAGCTTGCAGTGCTCTGAGATGTGAACAGATGCACAAGTAGCTGCTTCTAAAGCAGCTTGTGTGTTGGCTCCCTTAAGGAAGGCCATAGCTGTGGTTCTGCTCCTGGTACAAACCCTGCCAGATTGTTATCCTGGCATAAGAAACAGAAAATGATGCTGTGTGCCAGACATTTAGAGAAAGTTTGCTTTGATACTACCTGTCCATCATTTTCTGTCCCAAAAGGAAAACAGCTGAGTGGATCTTCTCATATATTTGATTCTATACAAATAATACCTTAGTTGTCAGTGTGTATCCAGACAATGTAGTATTTTTTCAACCTTGTTTTGTGGATTGGAGAAAGACAACTAGCTGAATGGCTTGGCTGGACAGGTAGCTGAATAGCTTGGCTGAGTGAGAATTCTAACACTACCAAAAAGCATAAAGGATGGCAATCTTCTAAGGCTCACTCTGTCCTTGTGGAAATTAAGAATGGTTCCTTGCATATCAATGCCTGGAGTTCTGACATTCTTCTAGCAAAGGTGATAGCTACCAACAAGACTGTTGTACAAACTAGGCAATTAAAAGTGCTATGGCCGCAGGTTCAAACTTTGGTTAGTTTTTCAATGACATAATTCAGGTCAACAGGAGGAGCAAGTTTTCTTTGTTGTACTCTTGTGTAACACACCCTTTAGGAATTGTTAGCTTTGAGACTTACCAAGGGCAGATTCAATAGCAAACCTGAATCAGATGCTAAAAAGTTTTACCTTACTGAAGGTACAGATCCTGCACTAAGGGTATTGCATAATCATGGACATTGGTGTAGTGTTAGGGTCCTCCTTCTAAGACATGAACAGGAAAGCCTCTTCCATTTAGTTAAGTAATATTTTCTAGCACCTGATTTCTAGCCTCTCTAAGAATATTCAGTATGGTTTCTGTAAACTGGTGCCTTTAGGGCAAAACAGATTGGTCTGTGCTGTGAGCTGTACTTTTTCCAGGAAGGGGTTTATGTGAGTCACCCCTGACTGAGATGGGAAGTCCACTAGCGATGGCACAGCATGATGTTTTTCTCCTTGAATGTCTCAATGAGGAGGGAGAACCAGTACAGCCTGGGCCAGAAGCGTGCAATCAACAGCATCTTTGAGATCTCTTGTCTTATTTTCTGGATCTCCCTGGGGAGCAGGGTGATCAAAGAGAATGTGCATAGGACTAGATCTACCTATCTGGCATCTGGTGCCCTGGCCTATTTGGGGATGGAAACAGGTCTATCACTGGGTCAAATCATTAATGCTGTAACTGAAGGAAGATGTCACTATGTAGCATCCATTTCAGTATGCCTGCCTTTGACCTGCTGAGTTGATTTTCCACTCTGTTCTGATGTGAGAGGATATAGGCTACATTTACAATCATCTGGGATTGCAAAGCTAAGCCTCAGGCACTCATGGCTAGCCTGCAAAGGGGGATAAAGACTGTGTCCCTCCCTGATTGCTGATATACCATACAACAATAGTATACCTTTGACCACCTGAGGACCCCTCTTGGTTTCAAAGCCTTGACATCCTGAATCTAAGCCATCATCTTTTTCACATGTTACAGCGGTTAGCATTGTCACCTCACAGAAAGAGGTTCTTCC